>NW_027411636.1:0-2500 GCF_049639745.1 Rhodnius prolixus
CTAACCTAACCTAACCTAACCTAACCTAACCTAACCTAACCTAACCTAACCTAACCTAACCTAACCTAACCTAACCTAACCTAACCTAACCTAACCTAACCTAACCTAACCTAACCTAACCTAACCTAACCTAACCTAACCTAACCTAACCTAACCTAACCTAACCTAACCTAACCTAACCTAACCTAACCTAACCTAACCTAACCTAACCTAACCTAACCTAACCTAACCTAACCTAACCTAACCTAACCTAACCTAACCTAACCTAACCTAACCTAACCTAACCTAACCTAACCTAACCTAACCTAACCTAACCTAACCTAACCTAACCTAACCTAACCTAACCTAACCTAACCTAACCTAACCTAACCTAACCTAACCTAACCTAACCTAACCTAACCTAACCTAACCTAACCTAACCTAACCTAACCTAACCTAACCTAACCTAACCTAACCTAACCTAACCTAACCTAACCTAACCTAACCTAACCTAACCTAACCTAACCTAACCTAACCTAACCTAACCTAACCTAACCTAACCTAACCTAACCTAACCTAACCTAACCTAACCTAACCTAACCTAACCTAACCTAACCTAACCTAACCTAACCTAACCTAACCTAACCTAACCTAACCTAACCTAACCTAACCTAACCTAACCTAACCTAACCTAACCTAACCTAACCTAACCTAACCTAACCTAACCTAACCTAACCTAACCTAACCTAACCTAACCTAACCTAACCTAACCTAACCTAACCTAACCTAACCTAACCTAACCTAACCTAACCTAACCTAACCTAACCTAACCTAACCTAACCTAACCTAACCTAACCTAACCTAACCTAACCTAACCTAACCTAACCTAACCTAACCTAACCTAACCTAACCTAACCTAACCTAACCTAACCTAACCTAACCTAACCTAACCTAACCTAACCTAACCTAACCTAACCTAACCTAACCTAACCTAACCTAACCTAACCTAACCTAACCTAACCTAACCTAACCTAACCTAACCTAACCTAACCTAACCTAACCTAACCTAACCTAACCTAACCTAACCTAACCTAACCTAACCTAACCTAACCTAACCTAACCTAACCTAACCTAACCTAACCTAACCTAACCTAACCTAACCTAACCTAACCTAACCTAACCTAACCTAACCTAACCTAACCTAACCTAACCTAACCTAACCTAACCTAACCTAACCTAACCTAACCTAACCTAACCTAACCTAACCTAACCTAACCTAACCTAACCTAACCTAACCTAACCTAACCTAACCTAACCTAACCTAACCTAACCTAACCTAACCTAACCTAACCTAACCTAACCTAACCTAACCTAACCTAACCTAACCTAACCTAACCTAACCTAACCTAACCTAACCTAACCTAACCTAACCTAACCTAACCTAACCTAACCTAACCTAACCTAACCTAACCTAACCTAACCTAACCTAACCTAACCTAACCTAACCTAACCTAACCTAACCTAACCTAACCTAACCTAACCTAACCTAACCTAACCTAACCTAACCTAACCTAACCTAACCTAACCTAACCTAACCTAACCTAACCTAACCTAACCTAACCTAACCTAACCTAACCTAACCTAACCTAACCTAACCTAACCTAACCTAACCTAACCTAACCTAACCTAACCTAACCTAACCTAACCTAACCTAACCTAACCTAACCTAACCTAACCTAACCTAACCTAACCTAACCTAACCTAACCTAACCTAACCTAACCTAACCTAACCTAACCTAACCTAACCTAACCTAACCTAACCTAACCTAACCTAACCTAACCTAACCTAACCTAACCTAACCTAACCTAACCTAACCTAACCTAACCTAACCTAACCTAACCTAACCTAACCTAACCTAACCTAACCTAACCTAACCTAACCTAACCTAACCTAACCTAACCTAACCTAACCTAACCTAACCTAACCTAACCTAACCTAACCTAACCTAACCTAACCTAACCTAACCTAACCTAACCTAACCTAACCTAACCTAACCTAACCTAACCTAACCTAACCTAACCTAACCTAACCTAACCTAACCTAACCTAACCTAACCTAACCTAACCTAACCTAACCTAACCTAACCTAACCTAACCTAACCTAACCTAACCTAACCTAACCTAACCTAACCTAACCTAACCTAACCTAACCTAACCTAACCTAACCTAACCTAACCTAACCTAACCTAACCTAACCTAACCTAACCTAACCTAACCTAACCTAACCTAACCTAACCTAACCTAACCTAACCTAACCTAACCTAACCTAACCTAACCTAACCTAACCTAACCTAACCTAACCTAACCTAACCTAACCTAACCTAACCTAACCTAACCTAACCTAACCTAACCTAACCTAACCTAACCTAACCTAACCTAACCTAACCTAACCTAACCTAACCTAACCTAACCTAACCTAACCTAACCTAACCTAACCTAACCTAACCTAACCTAACCTAAC